>NC_088242.1:76111433-76158933 GCF_036934945.1 Oncorhynchus masou masou
AGGAGCTTTGTATTTCATGGACGGTGAACGTAACAAATAGATTGCGTATGTTTGTGTGTGTGTGTGTGTGTGTGTGTGTGTGTGTGTGTGTGTGTGTGTGTGTGTGTGTGTGTGTGTGTGTGTGTGTGTGTGTGTGTGTGTGTGTGTGTGTGTGTGTGTGTGTGTGCATGGGTTGGTGAGCTGGTGGTTTTCTGCAAGGTGTGTGCTGATTGCAGGACGTTGATGGGACACAGATCTCTCCCTCTCAATTCAATTAAAAGGGCTTTATTGGCATTGGGAAACATATGTTATTGCCAAAGCAAGTGAAATAGTTCAAACAAAAGTGAAATAAACAATTAGAAATGAACAGTAATATTACACTCACAAAAGTTTTACAATAATAGAGACATCTTAAATGTTCTATAATGCCAGGTACAGTGTTATAACAATGTGAAAATAGTTGAAGTGCAAAAGGGAAGATAAATCAACATAAATATGTTTACAATGGTGTTCGTGCTTCACTGGTTGTCCTTTCCAGGTCAGAAATATTGCTGCTATGATGGCACACTGTTGTCACCTAATATATATGGGAGTTTATCAAAATTTGATATTTATTTTATTTTATTTGTGGGTCGGTCTTGGCAATCTGAGGGGAAATGTGTCTCTAATATGGTCATACATTTGTCAGGAGATTAGAAAGTGCAGTTTAGTTTCCATCTCTCCCTCTCTCCCGCTTGCTCTCTCTCTCTCGCTGTCTCGCTATGCAGTGTTGGGTGAGGTGAGGTGGGACTCAAAAGGAGGGAGAGTTGGCCTGCCTGTTCTCTCCAATCCCCACACACAGCAGCCCCAGCCTAATCCCCCATGATACACCAGGGCACTTTCAGAACCACAAAGACCCATGCTGCAGCTAGGGGCTAGCACTCATACAGACATCCAGATGCTGAAGGTAATTAACTTACCTATCTGTGTGTGTGTGTGTGTTTGTGTGTGTGCATGAGATTTCAGTATCTCACTATCTTGCAGGAAACAAAAGCATAATAGGCTTCCTTTAGAACACACACACCTACTGGTGAACAGAGATTGCAGGCAGCCCTTGCAGAGTGAGAGAGGGAGATCAGGGATGGATACCTGCTGTGGCACAGAGGAGGCAGTTCTGGGCTAGGCTATGCCCAGGGTCTTAATGACTTAATTGAGGTAATTATTTGGATAAGAAGTCCAATCACCTGGTTCTTTTACTGAAGGTCCTCATCAGGATCTAATTAAAGAGCTGGTCCCAGTATGAGCCCTCACTGCCAACCAGGCCTGATGCGTCAGAACAGAACACAGGCTTAGGACTAATGTATAACACAGGGTAGGTAAACCAAAGGCAACTCAGGGACTGACTGTCTCTTCCTCTTCACCTCTCCGTAACCTCTGCTTCTTCCTGTCCTCTCTATCTATACTCTCATTTCCCTCCCGCTGTCAATCTCCCATTCACTCACTCCATCTGCACTCCCCCATTCATTACTCTCTCAATCATGCTCTCCTCCCTCTCTCTCTGTCTCTCTATCTCTGTCTCTCTATCTCTCTCTCTCTCTGTCTCTCTCTCTCTCTCTCTCTCTGTCTCTCCTCCCTCTCTTTCTTTCTCTCTCTCTCCTCTCTCTCTCTGTCTCTCCTCCCTCTCTTTTTTCTTTCTTTCTTTCTTTCTCTCTCTCTCTCTCTCCTCTCTCTCTGTCTCTCTCTCTCTTTCTCTCCTCCCTCTCTCTCTTTCTCTCCTCCCTCCCTCTCTTTCTTTCTCTCTCTCTCTCTCTCTCTCTCTCTCTCTCTCTGTCTCTTTCTCTCCTCCCTCTCTCTCTTTCTCTCCTCCCTCTCTTTCTTTCTCTCTCTCTCTCTTTCTCTCCTCTCTCTCTGTCTCTCTTCCCTCTCTCTCTCAGTCTCTCCTCCCTCCCTCTCTCTCTTTCTTTCTTTCTTTCTCTTTATTTCTGTCTTTCTTTCTTTCTTTCTCTCTCTCTCTCTCTCTCTCTCTCTCTCTCTCTCTCTCTCTCTCTCTGTCTCCCTTCCCTCTCTCTCTCTGTCTCAATTCCTCTATGTATGCCTTTCTCTCTCTAGCTCCATACTTTTTCCCTTCCCTCTTTATGCATCTCCCTCCCTCCCTCCCTTCCTCCCTCCCTCCCGGCGGTGGGGCCAGGGTGCATGTGGAGAGGAGGCTCTCCTCTCCTGTAGGAGCTCTGCTGTGCTGGTTTAATTGCGACAGCACCCTCATGAGGCAGCAGAGCACGGGGCGCGTCAACACCTCCACAGAGTGCTCAAGGGTATCCAGCGGGGGTGCAGAGTCCCCCCCATCCTCTCCCATCCTTGGTTCCACCCCCCAACCCGAATCCTGAAACAGGCGCCCAGAGAGCGCCCGTCAAGAGCTCACTCCTCACATCTCATTAATCAGCTGCCAACATCAAACAGCAACTCTCCCCACTTCCCAGGGGCCGCTGGCCCGCCCGCCTGCCTCCCTGTCTCCCTCCCTGCCTAGCTTGCACAGGCTGTTGTGTGTTGGCAGCTATGTTGTGTGCCATTTGTTGTGTCTCTTGTGTTATGTGTTGTGTTTGCTATGTAGTTGTAAGTTATAGAATTGTGTCTGTTGTATGTGTGTGGTCAATTGTATATTGTGTACATTGTGAGTGTCATGAGTACATAGTGTCCATTGTGTCCGTAGTGTCCATTGTGTCCGTAGTGTCCGTAGTGTCCATTGTGTCCGTAGTGTCCATTGTGTCCGTAGTGTCCATTGTGTCCGTAGTGTCCATTGTGTCCGTAGTGTCCATTGTGTCTAGCATATTGTGTCTGCAGCATGGATGTGTTGTGCCATTTGTCTCGTGATATTTTTTACCGTGCATAATCAGACTACAAAACATGTCTGTGTGTATGAGGAATTCTGAATCATCTGAATATTGATCTTAGCATGATTTATTAAAACATATTGTACATATTGCACACTGACTCAGTAATGGTGCCCCCTGTATATAGCCTTGTTATTGTTATTCTTATTGTGTTACTTCTTATTTTAGCCTACTTGATAAATGTGTTCTACTTCTTGAACTGCACTGTTGGTTAAGGGCTTGTAAGTAAGCATTTTGCGGTAAAATCTACACCTGTTGTATTCGGCGCATGTGGCAAATAAAGTTGGATTTGATTATTTGATATTGATCATCTTTTGTGCCACTGAAATCCGACTCCACTGACAGCAACCTGACACAATTACCACACACCACACACTCAATGAAGCCCATTAACTCACTCCCACATGGGAATCCGCACACATGATCACACAGAGAGACCCATACAGACAGTGGTATACATGAGTCTATCACTCAAATGCTCCATGTGTGATGAATAGCTAGGAATGCACTTCCTTAATGACGACAACACATTGTCCTCCTCACTCCATCTATTATGAACGGGCCGGGACAAAGGCAGGGGTGATTACACAGCGTATACACGTTCTATTGTAGGAGCGGACCCTCACGTAAGATCAGCACAAACAAGTTTTACCGGACAGGGGCGCATCAACATGTTATGGACACTTATGGATCAATCCCTCATTTCTCCAATTGGCACAAACATGCCAACCCCAGGCGAGGCTTACTCACGAGCCCCTAACCGACAATGCAGTTGAAAAATAATATCAATAAGAATAAGAAATAAAAGTGACAAATAATTAAAGAGTAGCAGTAAAATAACAATAGCAATACTATACACAGGGGGATACCGGTACAGAGTCAATGTGCGGGGGCACCGGTTAGTTGAGGTAATATGTACATGTAGGTAGAGTTATTAAAGTGACTATGCATAGAAGACAACAGAGAGTAGCAGTGGTGTAAAAGGGGGGGGGGGGTGAATAGTCTGGGTAGCCATTTCATTACATGTTCAGAAGTCTTATGGCTCGGGGGTAGAAGCTGTTTTAGAAGCCTCTTGGACCTAGGCTCTCCGGTACTGCTTGCCGTGCGGAAGCAGACTAGGGTGGATGGAGTCTTTGACAATTCTTAGGGCCTTCCTCTGACACCGCCTGGTATAGAGGTCCTGGATGGCAGTAAGCTTGGCCCCAGTGATGTACTGGGCTGTATGCACTACCCTCTGTAGTGCCTTGCTGTCGGAGGTCGAGCAGTCCTGAGGGGGAATAGGTTTAGTCGTGCCCTCTTCACGACTGTCTTGGTGGGCTTGGACCATGTTAGATTGTTGGTGATGTGGACACCAAGGAACTTGAAGCTCTCAACCTGAGCCACTTCAGCTCCGTTGATGAGAACTATATGGCTAATTGCCCTTTTCTCTCTCTTGCATTGGCATGATGTGTAATGTGTAGCTTTTTAGGTTGACGGTAAATAATCACATAACTTTAACATTAGAACTGAACACCTTTGAAGTTGCTTCCTCCATTCACAATTCATAGACCATACTCTTTTGGCAGTATGCCTCCGCGTGATCTGTTAAGTATCGTCTTGAGTGTGTACATGTTGCTGTATCCAAATTCAGAATATCATCCTCAAACAATTTGCTGGTCAACAACCTATTGAATGAATAATTTCCCACTGTATTGATCATATGCCATTATCATTCATCCTGTAACCATTGATTCATCTGACTTTTTTATTATTATTGACATTTCTGTATTTGACCTGTTGTTGTGTGTTTCTCTGATACAAAACAAGCTGTAGAAAACAGTACGAGTTCACACATCTGATATTAGGCTCAGCAGGTATACGTTCAGATGAATCAATTATTACTATGTTTGTCTTCTAGTGTCTTTGTTAAGATAACACATGCGTAAGGTCTTCCTAGAATAATATTTCGTCCAATAATGGATTGGTTCCCCAATTCATAACACATATGAATCATCCTTATGTTATCCTTATATTCAGCATTTATAGTAATAACTTGACCAATATCCCCTACACCATCAGGGTCTGGGTGACGTACTGCCTTGCTCCCCAGCTGCAGCCCATTAGAGGGGGAATTCATTCATAAAATAGAGACAGATAGTAGAGACGGAGTGATGAGATGGAGTGATAACAGAGGGAGGAGAGGAGGGAGAGATGGTGAGGACGTGTGAGAAAAAGGCAGGGAGAAAGGAGGACAGGGAGGGAGAGAGAAAGGGGAAGAGGGAGGAAAAGAGCAAACTGAAAGCCCACTCACTCACACAAGGGTCCCAGTCAGCGAGGGGCCATGCCGTCTCAGTATCATCACTGGGCCACATGGTGCTGGGAGACCTCATTAACAGGTATAGCTCTTGGGCATACAGAGAAGGTGTTAATAAATACACACTAAAAAGAAGAGACTCTTCAGCACTAACCCACCTGTGTCTGTGTGTCAGTACTGATTCCCTCCACAGAAGTCTGATATCTAGGCCAAGCCAATGTGTTATTTATTTGCAAATAACTCAAATCCTTACAAATGTTAGATTAGTTAAGATTTCTAGCATAAATGGTTTGCTTTTATGGGGATATTAATGAAACAAACAATAACTATTTATTAGTATTGGGTAGATTAGCATCATCCCTTACTGGAGCCAGTAAGTGGTCCAGAAGCCTGTCAATTCCTCTCCCAGCCAGCACATTGTCCTGAGACAGACTGAGACCGAGTTTGGAGAGGACAGGGTTTTCCTTGCTGCCCAGCAGGGTCTGTTCCCTGATGTACAGTCATGCCACAGCAGCGGTGGCCACGCTGCCTGAGCCTCCCTCACTCCCTCCATGTAGCACAGGAAGAGAAGAGAAGAGCTGGTCTGGCTTCCTGTGGAGCCACGGCGGTAATGGCAACCAGACGCACAACACAGTGAGAGGCCTGCTTGCCTGCCTGCCAGCGCAGAGGAAGTACCAGCGCCACCCGTAACCCGATCTCTGCCCACAGCTGTCCAAACACCAGGGGGAGAGAGGGAGCAAGAGAGACCCGAGAAAGAGGGAGGGAGGAAGGGGTGAGGGTGAGGGAGGGGGCCCCTGGGGGCCTGGAGCAGGCTGGCGTGCCCCACAGTGAGGGGTACATTCTTTCAGCTTCTCTCTGTTCTCTCCCACCCCCTCTCCCCTGGCACTCTCACCCCCTCGTCCTCCTCCTCCTCATGCCAAAGTCTGCTCCAGGAGATGGGCCAATCAGGGGGGCATCTGGGAGCTGGGGTGGGGTATGGAGGAACACAGTGTGTGTATACGTGTGTGAGCCTGTGCTCATGTGTGTTTATCCATTTCTGATTGCGGGGGGCTCTGCTCTAATCTGGCCTCTGTAGATTGTGCGGGGACGTGTGTGTGCCCATGTGTGCGAGGTTGTGTGTGTGTGTGTTTATCCCTCTGTGTTTGTGGGGAGCTGAGCTCTAATCTGGCTCCTGTATGCCTGTGTCAGTGTGTGCTCTCTGCTCACTCTCCTGGGGATGGTGACAGTAAAGTCTGTTTAATCCCTGCCAGGCCTGGCTCTACAACACACCTCCCACAGCATGCTAATAAGGCCCTACACACACATCCACACATGCACACACACACATCTCAAATCCACATCCACGCACCAGCCAGGGGAGCTCTGCCTGTCACACCTGAGCTAATCCATAAGTACCTCACAGTGGGAGAGTGGGTATTTTTCACCTGCTCTGGTACTACGAGGGAATGGAGGGGACAAACACTTTCAGCCCTCCAGGGTCAGGGTGCCCTCCGCCGCCCTACTTCAACACCTACACAGAGGTAGAGCCTGATGAAAATAACCCTACACCATCAAAGACATCCTTCCCCTCTATGATCAGATCTCGGGCCTGTGCTTCACTGTCTGCCACAGTTTGCCTGCTTCCCAAAGTTATACAGGGTTACTGTGGTAATATCCGTACACTGGGACAGCTTCCCGACCATGGCGGTACAGATATCCTGATAGTCTGATAGACTCAGACATGTGGATAGGGCCTGGGCCTGGGACTGGGCCTGCCACACTACACTGGCTCATACCCAGTAGGAGACACACACACACTCTAAATACATTAGACAGGCCTATCACAAAAAGACAGAGACCTCTCCTTCTCATCCTTTCTGTCTGCTCCTCTTCCCCCATCTCTCCATAGCCAAGCACACTACACTTCCCTGAGACAGACAGACATACAGACTCAGCCCAGAGCTGAGAGAGCAAGTTCAAATGAACAGAGCGAAAGAGACAAATAAATCCTAATAACCCTCCCCCCTCAAAAACACAAAAAGCAGCCTGTGCTGCTTCTGGATTAAAGCAGAAAGGGTTGGGGGGTACGGGGGTGGAGGAGGAGGGGGTGGACAGGAGGAGGGCTCATGAAGAAACCAAGCGGGAAGTCACATCTAAGCCCCAACACTCCTCCAAACACTCCTCCGAAGAGAGGGATTTACGCTCCCAGGGAGGTAGAGAGATGGAGGGAGGCTGGAGAAGAAGAGAGGCAGGAGTCGAAAACAGCATTGGGAGAGAGAGAGAGAGATAAGGGACTGAGATAAATTGGATGCCATTAAAAAAAAGAAGGAAGCCGTGGACAACAGGAGTCATATTTGGCAGATAGTATGAACTGCTCGCCATTCTCTAGGTTGGGTTAGGGTCTTAGGAAGGTTAGACCACTTGCTTTAGGTCAATATTTATCTGAGCCAGGAATTGATCGACAGAAACTGTCTGCACTGTTACCAAGCACAATGTCTTAAACCAGAGGAATGAAGCTCTAGAATGTACTAACCCAGAGGAATAAAGCTCTATAATGTCTTAAACCAGAGGAATGGAGCTCTAGAATGTCTTAAACCAGAGGAATTAAGCTCTATAATGTCTTAACCCAGAGGAATTAAGCTCCATAATGTCTTAAACCAGAGGGATGGAGCTCTAGAATGTCTTAAACCAGAGGAATTAAGCTCTATAATGTCTTAAACCAGAGGAATTAAGCTCTATAATGTCTTAAACCAGAGGAATGGAGCTCTAGAATGTATTAAACCAGAAGAATGGAGCTCTAGAATGTATTAAACCAGAAGAATGGAGCTCTAGAATGTATTAAACGAGAGGAATGGAGCTCTAGAATGTATTAAACCAGCATAATGGAGCTCTATAATGTATTAAACTAGAATAATGGAGGTCTAGAATGTATTAAACCAGAAGAATGGAGGTCTAACATGTCTTAAACTAGAGGAATAAAACTCTAGCATGTCTTAAACCAGAGGAATAAAACTCTAGCATGTCTTAAACCAGAGGAATAAAACTCTAGCATGTCTTAAACCAGAGGAATAAAACTCTAGCATGTCTTAAACCAGAGGAATAAAACTCTAGCATGTCTTAAACCAGAGGAATAAAACTCATGTCTTAAACATAAAACTCTAGTCTTAAACCAGAGGAATAAAACTCTAGCATGTCTTAAACCAGAGGAATAAAACTCTAGCATGTCTTAAACCAGAGGAATAAAACTCTAGCATGTCTTAAACCAGAGGAATAAAACTCTAGCATGTCTTAAACCAGAGGAATGTCTTAAACCAGAGGAATAAAACTCTAGCATGTCTTAAACTAAAACTCTAGCATGTCTTAAACCAGAGGAATAAAACTCTAGCATGTCTTAAACCAGAGGAATAAAGCTCTAGCATGTCTTAAACCAGAGGAATAAAACTCTAGCATGTCTTAAAACAGAGGAATAAAACTCTAGCATGTCTTAAACCAGAGGAATAAAACTCTAGCATGTCTTAAACCAGAGGAATAAAGCTCTAGCATGTCTTAAACCAGAGGAATAAAACTCTAGCATGTCTTAAACCAGAGGAATAAAACTCTAGCATGTCTTAAACCAGAGGAATAAAACTCTAGCATGTCTTAAACCAGAGGAATAAAGCTCTAGCATGTCTTAAACCAGAGGAATAAAACTCTAGCATGTCTTAAACCAGAGGAATAAAACTCTAGCATGTCTTAAACCAGAGGAATAAAACTCTAGCATGCCTCCACAGTGGATGAGATCAACAGAATAGGGATGTGGGTTGAATGGCTTAAATCCACCATATTATGGAGAGACCAGGTCTGTGTGCCGCCAAATGAATGTCCTCTTCTCCTCCCCTTCCCCTCCTTCCCTTAGTAGGGCTGTATGCCCACACTGGTGAGCAGCGTGTCGTCCCACCCCCCCACCCTCTCCCTCCCAGCTGGACAGAGCCTTTCCCCACAAATCAAAAGGCTCTCTTGTCAGCCCTTCGATTGGTCTGGCTGTCCTGCCGGGCAGCGTGCAGAGACCAGGAGGGGAGGGGCCACAGCGTGGCAGGGCCAACTGAGTCCAGGGTGGCCGGACAGGTCGACCCCCATTCATCCATAGGACAGGACTCTGGCACCGCCCGCACGCTTTCATCAGGATCTGAGATGCCGAGACACAGACACAGACACAGACACAGACACACACACACACACACACACACACACACACACACACACACACACACACACACACACACACACACACACACACACACACACACACACACACACACACACACACAATACAATCACACACCCCATGCACATGCACAAAGACACACAAGTGTGCTCAAACACACACATGTACACACAAACAAACACACACACACAACACTGCACTACACACAACCTCCCCACACCACACAGCATCAACAGAAGGAGGGTACTCTCACCAGGGTTAGTATTCTAGTGGTGCTGCAGTTTTAGAATAGACAAGAGACATGTGCATGGTTTGTTTATGAGCTGAGCTCCTGTGTCATTGTTCTGTTTTCATGGGTGAGGGCATGTGTGTGTGACAGAAGTCCCACATGCCCAGCCCACAGAGCCCCACTGACTCCAGCCTCCTCAGCAAGCCCCAGTCCCTCATGCCCAGCCCACAGAGCCCCACTGACTCCAGCCTCCTCAGCAAGCCCCAGTCCCTCATGCCCAGCCCACAGAGCCCCACTGACTCCAGCCTCCTCAGCAAGCCCCAGTCCCAGCAAGCCCCAGTCATGCCCAGCCCACAGAGCCCCACTGACTCCAGCCTACTCAGCAAGCCCCAGTCCCTCATGCCCAGCCCACAGAGCCCCACTGACTCCAGCCTCCTCAGTAAGCCCCAGTCCCTCATGCCCAGCCCACAGAGCCCCACTGACTCCAGCCTACTCAGCAAGCCCCAGTCCCTCATGCCCAGCCCACAGAGCCCCACTGACTCCAGCCTCCTCAGTAAGCCCCAGTCCCTCATGCCCAGCCCACAGAGCCCACTGACTCCAGCCTACTCAGCAAGCCCCAGTCCCTCATGCCCAGCCCACAGAGCCCCACTGACTCCAGCCTCCTCAGCAAGCCCCAGTCCCTCATGCCCAGCCCACAGAGCCCCACTGACTCCAGCCTCCTCAGCAAGCCCCAGTCCCTCATGCCCAGCCCACAGAGCCCCACTGACTCCAGCCTCCTCAGCAAGCCCCAGTCCCTCATGCCCAGCCCACAGAGCCCCACTGACTCCAGCCTACTCAGCAAGCCCCAGTCCCTCATGCCCAGCCCACAGAGACCCACAGACTCCAGCCTCCTCAGTAAGCCCCAGTCCCTCATGCCCAGCCCACAGAGCCCCACTGACTCCAGCCTCCTCAGCAAGCCCCAGTCCCTCATGCCCAGCCCACAGAGCCCCACTGACTCCAGCCTCCTCAGCAAGCCCCAGTCCCTCATGCCCAGCCCACAGAGCCCCACTGACTCTAGCCTCCTCAGTAAGCCCCAGTCCCCCATGACATGAGCCTGTCAGTGTGTGTGTGCCTGTATGTCAATGTACAAGAGAATACTTCACACACAAAAACAAAAACAAATCTGACAATATGATGTGAGCAGCATCTGTTTGCTATGTGTCACACTCGTTGCATGTGGCTGATCTCGCTGCTGTTCCTCCCTCCAGTCTGGCCTCTGTGGATCACTATTGTACCACTGAGCTGTGACGAAGCCTGGGTTCAACACTGACCACTGGACCTTAGTGACAGACTGGAGAGGTATTGTGGAGAGCCTGTTAACTCTAAATCAACCATTTCCCCAGGGTTTAAGCCACATTACCATTGTAAAGCATGCGGTAAAACACAGAACAACAGCACAAGACATTCTCCTCTCCTAAATTCCACCTGCACCCCAACACGCCCGCATATTCAACCCCACCCTCCTCGCATATGCCCCATGATCCTCCGTAAACAAACGATTAGCCACCAACTACCCTTCCAACCCTCCAACCCCAGGCTTGCCCCTCTGAAGCCCAAATCTGGGGGTGGCGGCTTGGTTCTTTGGGGCCTGGCCATTCTGTGCTCCCGGGGCTGCTGGGAAAGTTTGACCCGGGTGACAGCTGTGTTGGGCCCCTCCCGGCTTCCGGCCCCGGCCCGGTGGGGGCGCCGATGTACTTCATTCGGGGCCCGGGAGCCGCTTTTAATCTACCAGCGGGGCTCTGCAGCTGCTGTAAGTTAGCCCAAAAGAGTCTGCACGCCTGCTCAACCCCCAGTAACCCTTTCAGCACTGCCTGCCTGCACCCCACGCGCTCCCTCTCCTTCTCTCTTCTTGGTGCCCATTCTGTCTTTCTCCTCTGCTATTCATGTTCCCGCCTTCCATTTTCCTACAGAATGTTCGCCAATGCAACATGGCCACCGCACCAGACCACAAGTCTGCCAGCTACTAATAAGATCAAAGCTGATTCTAACCCAGAACATTTTCACGGTTGGTTTATTATGGTCATTTCCCCGCTTCCTCTGTGACCAGAATGGACCCCTGTATGTGATCAGACAGGAGAGATCAGTGGTAGAATGTCAGATATAGAGGACCCCCCCGGTCAGCCCCCGCCCTGTCTCCTGTTCCTGACACCCACCAGGGCCACAGCCAACTGCTGACCACTGCACCCCACTACCCCTCGTTAAAATCCCAGGTCAAATCACCCACTAACAAGGTCAATTGAGAAGGGAGGGACAAGGAGAAACAAGAAAGAGAGTGAAAAAGAGGTAGAGAGAGAGCGGGAGAAGTGTCTTTCCTAAAATGGCGGGGTCTGTTGGCAGTGGCCCGGCACAGCAGCGTTTAATTCAGCCCTTTATGACTCCCACGGCTCTTCCCAAACTGCCCAGCTGTCACTCACAGATTGGGGAGTCCATCACTTGCCCAGTCCACTTAAACATGACATGCATACACACATATGCACTACCATGCACACACACGTATGCACTGCACACACTGCACACATACGCACACAGACAGTTGTAGAGGGAACAGTGGCGGCCCACATTGCCCCAAGTGGACCCTCGGCAGACCCCTTTTGCCACGTTGTTCCCAGCCTCAAACTCAATTAGTAAATTAGTTCCACATGACTGGGTGATAAACAGTGACTAGGGAACAGATAAACACACGCCCGACACTCCATTAAGATCCAGCTAGCTCCTCCTCCTTGCTCGGTGTTACCCTGCTGGGTTTACACCTTCCCCCTCCACCAGAGACAAAAAGACACCAAACTCTAAGGCATTGCCTGCTACTGCACACCATCTACTCTTTTCCTTTCTCTCCTGACACTTTTTCCTTTTGAAACTTGGTGTTGTTCATTCTTCCCAGGAACCCAATTAATTAAACGGGAGGAGAGCGAGGGGCATGGAGCGAGATAAAGAGAACAAGACAAAAGGGGAAAAAAGATGCAGACAAATACATTAGTGTGTCCAAACCTTCTCCTCTCTGGGCTCTCTCACATGAAATAAATGAAGCGGTATGGCCTCGGCAACGCTGCTGCTAATAGGCAGACCACAGGCAGCCGGGTGTGTGTGGGGCAGTCACTGAGGTAAAATCACTGAATGGCAGGATACAATAACAGGAGGAAACTTTCAAATTATGCACGGTAAAATCTGTGTTCAACAGCTCGTCAAGTGCCACCACGTTCTACTTTCCTTCACACACAGGACCTGTCGAACACACAGAGACACTCTGCTGCACTGGCTAGAAGTAGTCTTTTATGGTCTCTGAGCATAAACACACACACAGGACCTGTCGAACACACAGAGACACTCTGCTGCACTGGCTAGAAGTAGTCTTTTATGGTCTCTGAGCATAAACACACACACAGGACCTGTCGAACACACAGAGACACTCTGCTGCACTGGCTAGAAGTAGTCTTTTATGGTCTCTGAGCATAAACACACACACAGGACCTGTCGAACACACAGAGACACTCTGCTGCACTGGCTAGAAGTAGTCTTTTATGGTCTCTGAGCATAAACACACACACAGGACGCACGCACACGAGCACACACACTCACACACACGAACAGTGGAGGGGAGGGGGTGAGGGTATTTTGACAAGGTCTCAGGATTGAACAGTTTGTGATAACAGTGGTTAAAGCACTTAAGCTGCCGTAATTAGTGGGAGCTCCGTGGTGACAGAAGATCCGCATTTATCTGGCGTTTCACAAGCCAGCGTGAGAGGGATAAACAGCAGAGACTAACAGCTCGGCAACAACACCAAGCTTTTATACTGACGAGGTTCAACACAGACACACCAACGTACATACACTATCTCATGGACACACCAACGTACATACGCTATCTCACAGACACACCAACGTACATACGCTATCTCACGGACACACCAACGTACATACGCTATCTCACGGACACACCAACGTACATACGCTATCTCACAGACAGACCAACGTACATACACTATCTCATGGACACACCAACGTACATACGCTATATCACAGACACACCAACGTACATACGCTATCTCACGGACACACCAACGTACATACACTATCTCACGGACACACCAACGACACACCAACACACCAACGTACATACGCTATATCACAGACACACCAACGTACATACGCTATCTCACGGACACACCAACGTACATACACTATCTCACGGACACACCAACGTACATACGCTATCTCACGGACACACCACCGTACATACGCTATCTCACGGACACACCAACGTACATACGCTATCTCACGGACACACCAACGTACATACACTATCTCACGGACACACCAACGTACATACGCTATGTCACGGACACACCAACGTACATACACTATCTCACGGACAAACCAACGTACATACGCTATCTCGCGGACACACCAACGTGCATACGCTATCTCACGGACACACCAACGTACATATACGCTATCTCACGGACACACCAACGTACATACGCTATCTCACGGACAACCAATCACCTGCCAAATATAAACAGCTGCAGTCCAGTTCTCTTACAGATCCATACTCAATACCCACCTCCTATTCTGTAATGGTCCCCCTGGGTGTCCCCTTTTCACCAGTCTGCCTGCCAACTCCTAAAACCTCCAACCCCTGTCTCAGCCCTCAGAATCGGAGGAGGGAGTTAAGTCTATGCAGGCCAAACCCTGATGCCCCCGGGTGCACAATGCTGAGTGCTGGAGCTATGTAGAGGGAGGGAGTGAGGGATGAGGGCAGGAGAGCGGGGATAGGGGGGATTTGGGGAGAGTGGGGATAGGGGGGATGGGGGAGAGTGAGGATAGGGGGGATGTGGGAGAGTGGGGAGAGTGGGGATATGGGAGAGTGGGGAGAGTGGGGATAGGGGGTGGAGGAGAGTGGGGAGAGTGGGGATATGGGGGAGAGTGGGGAGGGGGAGTGGGGGATAGGGGGGGATGGGGGAGAGTGGGGATAGGGGGATGTGGGAGAGTGGGGATAGGGGGGATATGGGAGAGTGGGGAGAGTGGGGATAGGGGGGATGGGGGAGAGTGGGGATAGGGGGGATATGGGAGAGTGGGGAGAGTGGGGATAGGGGGGATGGGAGAGAGTGGGGAAAGTGGGGATAGGGGAGAGTGAAAGACCAGAGGTTGTGTGTCTGTGCTTTGAGACAGTCCTAGGCCATTGACCTAACATTCACCTCACCCTGAGTCATTACTCTCAAGAGCAGAGCTTGTAATACTACCAAAGCATACAATTGAAACATTTATTTCTTGTAAACAATGGAAACTATTATTATGCTAATAACGATGGTCTGCTGAGGACACACAACGCAAGATCAGGATTCTGAATCTTGTTGTTTCTGCGGCAACAACATAAATTCATTAATCAAGTCCTTCAGCTTGTTCTTTTCCGACAAGGGGTTATTTTTGCAAAATCCTTTACTAATGATGTGCTAACGCTCACCTCTAATCACAAAATCACTAGAGGGCAGAGGCGCGAGACATTCTACAGTTCTGTGTGTGGAAAGTAGATGTGATCAAAGGGGAACAGACACCCCCCCCCCACCCAGCCCAATCAGCACTCATCCTGGCCATGTCGAGCCGGGGGCTTCATTAACAGGTAAACGTCCTAATCGTGCTTCTACACCTGCATTGCTTGCTGTTTGGGGTTTTAGGCTGGGTTTCTGTACAGCACTGAGATATCAGCTGATGTACGAAGGGCTATATAAATAAATTTGATTTGATTTGATAATCGTCACATTAGAGCCGAGAATGAGAGAACTGAGAAGGAGAAGGAAGCGAGTGAGAGGTTGGAGGAAGAGGGGAGAGCAGAGGCCATTATTGTTTCAGCACCTCATCAGCAGCACTCCGTAGAGGTGAGGAGACCAGACTCTCAAAATGTGAAAAACACCTCCCCATCACTAACCCCCTTACACCACAACTCTGCCCCTCACCACAGCTATCACTGCCCCTCCCCACACCACCCTACACCTCTATCCTCTCGGCATCACTCTAGTTCCGCTAGTTCATTTCCTGCCTCCTCTAGCACTGCCCCTACAGGCCACCGCCCACAGACAGACACAGCAGATACAGCCACATTACATTAATGAACAGCATCCATCGTCATGCATCTGGCCAAAACATATTGGGCTCATAAACACAACACAAAAAGCCTAAAAATGACAAATACCCCCATTCTACCCATAAGCCAGTGCTGTTGGAATCCCGACCCACATCCCCACCCCCTTCCCACAACCCCTGCTGCTGTAATTAGAGGTGTCCTTGACTGTAAGATGAACAGCTTTCCACACTCATGGACCCTTCCACTTCAACAGCTCTGCTCGAAAGACCACCCATTGTTTCCACACACACATGCACGCACACACCGGGGTCAATTGTAAGGTATCGTTTTGGCGCACACAGATGAGCTCTGTCCAGGTCTGATTGGGGGTGCTAATGCATGGGTGAATGTGTTAGGAGGACACACTGGTATCTAACAACTGTTATTATTAGATTTTCTATGTGTGACTGTGGCTTTGTATGAGCACATCCAGGCTAACGTGACAAATGTAACAACTCCTTCACAATCACACCTAAACGCTCTGTCACTTTCTCTTTGTCTTACTTTAGTATCTTGCGTCGGTATTAGTTGGCCAATACCAATCCCTGCTCTGTCAATTAACCCAACATACAGCAATTTGGTCAAGTATGTCACACATACAGCACTGTCACTGGCTCAACCTGTGACCCATTTGAACCAGTGTTTGCTCTCCTGTCTGTCTGTCTGTCTGACTGTTCTTTTTGTGGACAGAAAGTGTGTAATCCAGCATGGTCTGTCTCTTTGTGTCCGTCTTGATGCTACCTGTCTGTGCTGTGCTCTCAGCCCGGCTCAGTGTGTGTTCTGTCCAGGTGCTGGGACTGCTGTGTTCCCCGGACAGGGCCTCCGAGAGCCCCTGGCTCCCCTCTGCCATGCATTAACGAGCAGTGCACACGCAGGCCATATCGATCCAGGGGAGAGGGTGGGGGCGGGCAAGCGCTCTGCTCCCCGTTAGCCAGCCACACAGGACCAAGGCCTCAGGGCATGAGCCCCAGCGCCTTCAATCAAACCCTCCATCCCTCTCTCTCTCATCTGCATACAAGCCCTCTGAGCCTGGCCCCCACACACATACTAAAGAGAAGAGCAGCCTCCTTCTCACACACAGAAAATAACACTTAACCCTGTAGCTTCAGAGTGCCTTCACGGTCCACCAGGGTTGACACTACATCTAATGACAGAGGCAGGCCTTAAATTTAAGGGGCCCTAGTTTTTGTTAAATGTGTTGATGAGCGGCCCACTCATCCCAGCCCTGTGCCCCCCAGAGATGGAAACTCTCTCTCTCTCCCTCTCCCTCTCTCTCTCTCTCTCTCTCTCTCTCTCATCAGATTAATTACAGCAGGAGTGCTCTTAACATCTGGTCGAGTGTCAGGCCTATCGAGGAGCGTGCTCCGTCGCCTCTCAGAGGGGCCAAAGTGTGGGATAAAATAAGAACAGTGGCGGGCGTCTGGAACAGCGTGTCTGTGTGACATGGGCAGGATGAGAGTCTAGAACAGTGCTTTCCAAACTGTGGGGTGTGCGGGTCGGCAGGGGAGGCGCGGGGTAATAGTAGAATGTACAAGGTGCAATTTTTTAATTGGGTAGTGCATCATCAGTTCCTCTTGTCATGTCAGTCATTACAGACCTTAGAGAGCTGTTTATAACTCGTCAGAAATGCCCATGTAGGGTGGACTGAACGATGTGTTCCCTCTGGAGCCGTGTGGGAGTGAGAGGCTAGGTGAGCATGCGTGCTGCTATGTGTGTATGCAGTCAGTGTAAGATATGTGTAATATGTATACAGTCAGTGTAAGATATGTGTAATATGTATACAGTCAGTGTAACATATGTGTAATATGTGTAATATGTGTAACATGTATAATATGTGTAATATGTGTAATATGTGTAATATGTATACAGTCAGTGTAAGATATGTGTAATATGTGTAATATGTATACAGTCAGTGTAAGATATGTGTAATATGTATACAGTCAGTGTAAGATATGTGTAATATGTACACAGTCAGTAAAAGATATGTGTAATATGTGTAATATGTGTAATATGTATACAGTCAGTGTAAGATATGTATAATATGTGTAATATGTGTAATATGTATAATATGTGTAATATGTGTAATATGTATACAGGCAGTGTAAGATATGTGTAATATGTGTAATATGTATATAGTCAGTGTAAGATATGTGTAATATGTATACAGTCAGTGTAAGATATGTGTAATATGTATGCAGTCAGTGTAAGATATGTGTAATATGTATACAGTCAGTGTAAGATATGTGTAATATGTGTAATATGTATACAGTCAGTGTAAGATATGTGTAATATGTATACAGTCAGTGTAAGATATGTGTACTATGTGTAATAAGTGTAATATGTATACAGTCAGTGTAAGATATGTGGAATATGTGTAATATGTACACAGTCAGTGTAAGATGTGTAATATGTGTAATATGTATATAGTCAGTGTAAGATATGTGTAATGTCCGTCCGTCCGCCTGCTCAGCCCTGCTCATGCCCCCCCCCAACTGTAGGGTTGTGGGGGGTGGTGTAGTGATCTGCAGGTATACTGGGCGAGAAGAGAGCTGAAGTTAGGGCGTGGGCTGCCAGCTTTATGTTTTCTGTAATTAAAACAGCATTAGGCTATTTATTTCCTCTCCCCGTGCGGAGCTGATTGGGCATGAGGGAATGTGGGACTCGCAAAGCAGAGAAGAAGCACAATTACACGCCATCAGCAGACAACATTAACTCGCTAATAGGAACACGGCAATAAAACTTTATTATTATGGGGGAAGATTATTGCAGCGTCTGAGCTAACATTTATAATACTTAGCGATGAGCATCGCGTGGGGCGGAAAGACAAAGGGGGAAGGCTCGAGGAGGGAGGCTGGGGGGGGGGGGGCAATAGGAGGTCTAGCACTCAGCCCCATAGAGAGAGGTCTGCTTTAGCCCTGTCTGTCTCAGGACCTCCATTATCCTCAGCTCTGATGCGTTGCAGTGGGCAGGACTGACCTTAGCCCACCCCTCCAGGGCTGTCACACTACTGGTACAGGAAGAGGGGGTGAAACCCCCAGCCCCCCCATCTACCTGAGAAAAAGCAGGGAAATGCTTTAATGTCTTAGTTGTAGCCTCAATGGGTAGTGAGCTATCTGAAATAGCTTAAGACTCAATGAAGACACAAAGACTCATTAAAAGTAATGATTACTGAAGTCAATATTAGTACAACCTGAACATCAGATCAGGTCAAAGTGAACTAATATCAGCGACAAACTAAAAAACCAACACAATTACAGAGTGCAGATTGCAGATTGCAGGGGGGAAAAGTGAGGGAATAAATTGCGGAAGGAAGTGAGTTTGCATGAGTAAGCAAGAGAGAAGGAGGGGGTAGGTTCAAAATGTAGAGAAATAGTGTAGTTGTTAGGTCCTTCATCCTTTGCCCTGGGCTGAGGAGAGAGAGGGAGAGAGAGAGAGAGAGGGGAGGGAGAGTGGGAGAGAGAGAGGGAGAGAGGGAGAGAGAGAGGGAGAGAGAGAGAGAGGGAGCGAGAGAGAGATAGAGGGAGAGAAAGAGAGAGAGAGAGAGAGAAAGAGAGAGAAAGAGAGAGAGAGAGAGAGAGAGAGAGAGAGAGAGAGGCCTCCCCTCTTTTAGCAGTCAGTTCACGTCGGGTGGATAAATTATTCACGCCCGTGGAGACGGCCGCCACATGGTGTAATGAGAAGGACATGCATTGATACCAAATATTGCTGTTGGGGAACTATCGATCTGAAAGCTATTTGTCCAAAGTTTAGTGTGGAACCGAAGGCTGTCAGCGTGTTTTAATGTGACTGATGGACCAACCACCAGACCCCTCCTTCCCGCACTCAGACCCCTCCCTCCCTCACTCAGTCTCTTTTCTCTCCCGCCAAATCCCCTCAGTCTCGCAGAGAAAATTTAGATTTATTTGTTCAAGAGGGTTGAGCAATTAAATGTGTAAACCAGACAATGTTGCAAGACACTTCGACACCTCATCTTTAACCCTTGAGATCTCATGTTCAAGATGAACAGGGCTGGATAGAGGCGTCTGAAACCCATCCACCACTCTGCTCCACACTAAACTGGACTAAACCTATAGTAGTACTGACAGTATATTACACCACTGTTCACATCAGTGATCTAGACATGAAATGTCTGTTCAGCCTGCTCTCTGCCTCACACACAGTGTCTCGGGCAGGGAGATCATTTTCACATTTCCTGCAGTTGTACCATCAAGTGTGAATTACCCTGTGCTTAGATTGGCATGTATAAGAGGAAGTCTGTGAGTCCATTGGGTCTATGAGGCTCTTTAGAAGGGTTTTATGGTTCCTCCATGGTCTACCTATTAGGGAAAATCTGAATAATACCGCCCAGAGCCAA
The DNA here is from genome assembly GCF_036934945.1 of Oncorhynchus masou masou. NCBI lineage: Eukaryota > Metazoa > Chordata > Actinopteri > Salmoniformes > Salmonidae > Oncorhynchus > Oncorhynchus masou. The sequence continues at coordinate 76,131,496 of NC_088242.1, forward strand.
CACATACACATGTATGCGCACATGCACGCAAAAACACAAACACACAGTAACACAAACTGATTTAACTCCCTTGCCATGGCTTTACTTCTGCTAGTGGGCAGATTTGCTGTGGACCAGGTGTCATCATAGCTTGACTGAAAACAGAGGTCTGCAAGTACTCACAGAGAGAAAAAGGAACACTCCATTGCCCCCTAGCCTTCTAACTGCCCTCTCTGTTCTCTCCATAGTGACCCCCACATAAATCCCCTGCTCCCCCAATTCCCCTCTCCTCACCTCCCCTGTCTCTCCTGCAGCAGTAATAGATGAAGATACTCCTGTTTGGGAGGGTGCAGGGGAAATCAGAGCACTACCTGTGCCTGAGCCCTCACTGGGATACATACTGGTTGTCAGGGGGGGTTCTAGCTGGATGGAGAGGATACATCCATGAAACTACATATAGCTGTAAAAAGACACATCGCTCAGTAAAGAGTTCTGCTGGTAAACCTAGCGTAATCACTCAAACACATGTTTTGAACTAACCCGGAAGACTTTCCGGCACAGTCTACTCTAAGTCTCTACACATGACCTTATGCACTGAAATGTAGTCAGCCACAGCTGGTGTGTGTGACGGCCCAGGCAAGGAGCAGAATTTGTGCTCTCAGGTCTCAGTTCAGTCAGGAGATGCTAATGACCCTGCACTTACCGCCAGCGACACCTTTCCCCTCCCGAACCCTCCCAGCCCCAGACAGCACTGCTGTTACTGCCTCACTATGCACTAGGCCTGCCGAACACGGCACTACAATTACAATATCAGGGATACGCACAGGTCTGCTTAAGTAAAGGGGAGAGGGAACAATATAAAATACTGATCCGACATGCAGTCTAGAGACTAAAATAGATGTGAACTACGACAACTGTGTAAGATCATAACTGTACTAACCCAGTATGGAGCTCTGAGCGCAGACAGCCTCTAAACTCAACTCCCAGACACCATGGTAAGAAATCATTCTGTTACAGGAGAAAAAAACAACCTCAAACTAATTCACACAGACGGCCCTAACACCCACAGCTTCATGCCCCGCAATATGCATAACACACACACCCTCACACATTGGGGGCACCATAGCATCTCCACAGGTGCAGGTCTCTAATGAAACCCCAGTTGTGGCGATATAGAGGCGTCGCTTGCTCCGACGGGATAATTACGCCACTCCCTGGCAGCTGAGTTTGGCAGATGTATGGGAGGCAGCACGCGGCGCCAAGCGCACCATAACGAGCACCGGGGAGCGGAGGTGGGATTCGGCAAGACCCCGCCATCCGCCATTAACAGGTTGGCACCGTCACAAATGAGTGTTTTTCACGAGAGCCCGGGAAGGCTGTGAAATTCCAATGAATTCTGGAGCTATGTCGCAACACAGTGTTGGGAGAGAAAGAGAGAGAGATGAAAGGGAGATGAGAGAAAGAAAACCAAAAGCAGGGAGGAAACGGAGGAAGGCGAAAGGGAAAGAGGGGGAAAGGTTCACGCCGCCATGGCGGGATTTGTCACCTCTCTCAGCACAGGGAGCCCAGAGCAATGCACTTTGGGAAATTATTGAATCAGAATGCATTGATTTTCGCTGGGGAGAAGAAAGCATTCAAAGTCAAAAAAAGCCTTGAAAAACAGTCATGGTTGAGATTTAGGGAGGAGATTGTAGGATACCTGTAACAATCCGGGTGTCGTGGGTGTGGAGTCAAAGGCAGGAGACAGAGAGTACAATGCTGTGCTCTTTAATGCACTAAACGCACCTCAGGGTGCTAACAATGATCACGGCCCCAAAACACAGGGAATGTCAAAATGACGATTCAAAAAAGGCACGACTAGGAACTAACACGTTCCTCTGATACAGAGCAGAAGGTTACAAAGAATAATCCCGCACAACAACCAGGCGGGCCGGCTGTCTAATAACGACAAACTAATCATACACACAGGTGCTACCAATAAACATACAAGGAGGGGGAGAAAAGACAATCAGTGGCAGCTAATAGGCCGGTGACGACGACCGCCGAGCGCCACCCGACCGGGAAGGGAAACCACCCTCAGTCGGACTCGTGACAATACCTGTGTATTATTATACGGAGCAGAATCAAGAGAACACCATTTTACACAACTGTTTGATAGGGGGGAGATAAGAACGGAATACTATTGCTTCAGCATTTCTCCTCTGCACTCACTTGCTTTCATTTCAGTCTCTTCCTGTCATCATACTTTGTAATCAGGAAAACATATCCAAGATAAACATTGCACACCTCCCTTCTAAACCCGCTCAGTGTGTGTACAGAACATGCCTGAGTGTATCCAATGTCTTCATACGCTGTGTACTACAACCAGCCTTACTACCCTGCCACTGACCGCACAGCAACATTAGATCAGTGAATTGCAGTGTGTCTCGTCCATATCTACCCAGAGCTGTATTCTGTATGCATGATCCTGTTTTGATCTGCTTCCATTTTCCGCCACCCTCCACATCAGCAGCAGCTGCATCATTTAATGGTCATTTGTAAACGCCGTCAACAGCAATCAGTGATCACTAATCACTAATGAACCAACACTGCGTCTTATTACAGCCTGAATCACAACCATGAATCAATGCGCTACTCACTACAAACAAAAGAATGGGTGCCTCACTCTCCCACATGCGCCCACTTCTCCCTGTCTCTCCATCCCTCTCTCTCTCTCTCTGATGCTAAACGATTTCAAGGTGACCCTGGCTGAATTGAGGCGAGTGTTTTCCTCGCGCTGCTCCAGTCTGGTCCCAGTAATTAACACCAGCGCCTAATGAAGTCCAGCTGCTCACCGCGCATGCCAAAAACCGGAAGAGCCCCTGTCAGGCAGCTATCACTCTCCTCACACCCCCACCCCTCTCCTCTCCCCTCTATATCCTCCCATCCCTGTGTCTGTCCCTTATCCCTCTCTCCATCAACCCCCTGTCCTCAACCTCTCCCTGGCTTGGAAGGTCAGCCTCCCCCTGTCAGTGGCCTCCCCCTGCCAGTGGCCTAGTGTACATTCTGCCCTCCCTCCACCTCTTCACCATCAAAAACAGTGCTCATGCAGTCCTCCACTACTTTCCACCTCTTCTCTCTCACTCCCTCTCACTGCCAAATTCCCTTCATTCCCCACCGTCCAACTGATCCCTCTTCATCTCCCTCTTTCCATCTCTCCCTCTATCTTCCTGCCAACTCCCACTTCTCTCTCTCCATCTCTCCATTGCCCTAATAATCTGTTTCACACTCTTTCCATCCTCCCTGCTTCTGTCTGTTTTTACTCCAGTTAGACCAATTAAAGCATAATGTAACCACAAAGTTGCCATACCTTCTTCATTTGAATTCGGGAGTAATTATATTACATGGGGTGTAATAATATAAAGTAAAATAAAAAAGTTTGTAACATGTAATATTTTCCCTAAAAAGTGAAACCCCAGAAAACCCATGGTAGCTTGAGTGCTAAATCACATCAGGTTGCCAGCGGCACCTTTTCCCTCCTGTTGCATCCCGACTCTCCCCTCCTATTTAACCGTGTGATGCTCACTAAAACCCTGTGTCAAAGTTGCATGTATCGGTCAGCCTGTCACCTTTCTGGGAGCCACGCTTTGCATCCTGGGAGTGGGGCTTTGAACACAGAGGTCGAGCACCTGCCTCTCCCACCCAGACATACACACACACAAGCATGTGCAAACACACACAAGCGTACACAAACACAAAGGCACATACGGAGAAGCTAATAGCAGGTGGGGGGCCTGTGCTGTGCCGCGCTGGGATCTCCACCCCCGGTACTCAGCAACTAAAAGGAAGGGGCGTTCGGGAAACTTTCCCCCAATCATCTCTCGCTGACATTCTGCTTGATCTGGAGAAAGATGAGCTGTGACATCCTCTCATGCCTCCCACCTGGCTCCCCTCTGACGTATCAGACTCAAATCACTTCCGACAGACAGGAGACGCTAATTAGCGCAGAGGAGTTAGAAACGTAGCATTTTATCTGACTTCATCAGAAAGACTGATCTAAAACCCAATCTGCACATCTTCCATTCTAAATTAACTATGAGATAGCAGGTCATTAGGAGCCTTAACAGAGACCATTGGAGAACCCTGGAGGTCAAAGATCAACTGATTTATTCTCTGTTGATGAACTTACTCTCCTCCCCGTCCATGACTGCCTCATCCTTTCCTCCATCTCTCCTCCCTCCATCTCTCCTCCCTCCATCTCTCAATCTCTCATCCCTCCATCTCTCGTCCCTCCATCTCTCCTCCCTCCATCTCTCCTATGCACTCTGTCCTCCGCTGTGAGCTCACACACTCAGGTCAGTGTGATTTATTATGGTGTGTGATGCTCTGCTCCCATGCACCCTCCCCACACCCCCCGCACCGCCTCTCACCACTGTAACCAGCACCATCCTCACCAGCTGCGACAGATGTCGCCGTCACTCGAGAAAATAAATTCAGAATACTTAACGAATTAAGCGAGGAGCTAATTGTGGCTGGCCTGTGTTTATCATGCGCAGAAAGGCAAGCGGCTTGTTTGTCTTTTAACAATTACCAGACAAAGCAGGGAGAGGAGGCAGGGAGGGGGAGGAGGGAGTTTAATTGTCCCATTCTTCCCAGCAGCTGGCTCAGCCACACCTGGGCGGGTGTGAGAGCCGGGCGGAGCAAGGGGGAGAGAAGGGCAGGTGCACCTCTGACATCACTAAAACAAGCACAGGCCGACTTAAGCTATGAGACGCAAATACACTCTCTACTACTGTATAACACAGACATCAAGGGCTGGCATTAGTGGTTGTAGACACAAATTACATCTACCATTGTATAAAACACACACAGAAAAATGAATTACATGTAGCCCCTCTTAATTTCTCATCATTATTCTCATGCACCCCCCCATCATCAGGATCTGAGATGCCGATACACGCACGCACACGCACACGCACACACACACGCACACACACACGCACACGCACACACACACACACACGCACACGCACACACACACACAAGTGTGGCAATTTTCCATTCTGTTCCCATACGTTTTGGAGGAGCTCCCCCTGAGCAGTTCTCTTATAGATCTCCAAACAGCTTGTAATTACTTTTAATAGACAGCATAAGAAGCAAATCAAGCGCAAACGTGGAAAAATGAGCTCTCAGGGGGATCAAACAGCACTCAGCCTTGCAAACAAACACTTCATCAACATCTGAGCTATTTCTCCTCTTGCGTTTTTTTTAACTTTCAAACATGTCATTCTTAGTGGGGGGGAACTAGAGAAACACAGAAGAGAGCGGCAGAGAAAGAAAGGGAGAAAGAAAGGGAGAACGAAAGAATGACAGGAATACAATGGCCGTAAAGTAGTTACTGTTATTGGGTTAGTTGCTACCTAGATTATGTGGGAGGCTCTCTGACTCATAAGCACTTCAGTCTGGCTGGCAGCCTACGACCATGTGCACACCTGTGTTCCTGTTACTTAATGTTGTCTGTATGATGAGAGGTCAGCTGACATTCTGCTAAACAATCGACTCCCCTCATATCCAATCGCAATGAAGCAGTCAAGAAGGTCCTTAAAGGAGAAATACCAAATATACATGCCCTCCTGTCTCCCTTCATCCTCCCCCACTCCATGATACCCTCCCTCCCTCCTTTCATGATACCCTCCCTCCCTCCCTTCTTCCATGATAACCTCCCTCCCTCCCTGATACCCTCTCTCCCCTACATCCTCCCCCCCCTAACTCCCCTCTGGTGTTCTGGCTGGCTGGCTCCAGGTGGTGAGGGATATGCATGAGGGGCCTGTCATCTGTTCCCATGTTCATAGCATCACCACAGTGTGTTACTGTGTGTTCAGTAGAGACCAGTAGACAACCAACATCCTCCAACACACCTCATTAACACTATCATGTTCTACAGTCAAGGGAAGGGCAGATATAGAGGCATATTTGAGATGGTGACTATTTGAATGAGGATCATGGATGATACAATAATTATTTAACCTTACTCATGAGCAATGGTGTAATGAGCCTGGACTGAACGCAGAGAGCGGCTTTCATCTGTCAAAAACACTGCCCTATGGCTATCAGGCTGGCACACGACGCACACACACACACTCATGCACCCAGTGGAGTGAGCCATCATCCACATTATCCACATCCATGGACTCCTAAAGCTTCTTGTGTGCTGCCTCATTAAGTCTTCAGTGACACAGAGCCCACACCAGGTCTCTCTCCCTTGCTCTGTCTTCACCTCACACACACACACCGACACACACACACTATGAGGAGATTGCTCAAGCACTGCCCAACTGCAGCTCAGACAGACATCACTAGAGGCAGATAGCTGGGTTGTCACAGGAAGAGAACAGAGTACAGGTCTGGCCTCAGTATAAAGGGTTAGTCTCATGATGTCTAAAGGATAGATAGTAGGTTAAACATCACTCATGCATTAAGGCTAACATATGACTTAAAGTTCAAGACAGCAGGACTATAGTTGGGAGCATTGACCTGATAGTAGGGGCTGATTTACCAGTGAGAGGTCAGGTCTGAGCCAGAGGAGGAGAGGAGTAATAACTTCACTTCTGGGTCAGCCGCGATGCCTTTCCACCACTCTGCTCATCTGGGTTCATGCTCGGGCGCGAGCTCGCTACGTTCATTGAAATGAATAAGTGAGAATCATGAATGAGATGCATCATTAGCTGGGCTCCCCCAGGGGCACTTAGATTCAGGTGATTGGCTGTACCCTGGGCCTGGCTGGGAGGGGGGTTCATCATGCATACACAGCCATCATCAAGGGTGGGGGTGAACCTTTATGTTGGTGTGCAAATAATATGATAGTGTTTGCATTGAGAATGGGGCTACAGCTCCTCTTGACACAGTTGCAGTGCCAATTAAGCATTCTGCTTTTTTATTTGGAGTATTGTACAATATTATCTATTGTGTGCATCATGCAGTGTCCTGCCTGTAGCCCTATTTAGCCATATGGGCCGGTCCCCCTCCCTACTCTTTCCCAGTGCTCAACAGGTCTCCATTCACACAGCTTGGTATGGAGAGAGAAGGGGGACAAACCTTGCAGCTGGGCAGGTTCTCCTACAGGCGTCCGACAGGCAAGGTGGGTGGAAAGAGAAGGCAGGGTGACAGTTAGTCAGTAGGTCCATGATTAGATGGGGGTTAGGGGGTTCATACATGGGGTTTATGGTGGGGCAGTAGCTACCATACCATGCACCTGATACTCTCTCTTTATCCAGACCCGGACTGATGCTCATCCTTCAATATCAAACCAACTCACTCTACTCTGTCGTCACAACACCAAGATTAAAATCACAATTCATGTCCACCAGGAAATAAATATGATGGAAATACCAATGAAGTAACTGAGTCATAAGACTAGAGTGCTCAACTGATGCGGTTGTATATCCAGACTTAGTTTAGGCCTTGCTGAGGGGAGAAACAGTCTGACTCCAGTAGATGCTTTAATAGATGTATCTATCACACTGCTCTCTTCCACGGGTACAGTTACTGGAGTGGGGAAGAGAGAGACACCCAGCCTTGAGATGGAAGGAGGGGGAGAGAGAGGGGACGGGGGTAGAGGGAGAGAGAAAGAGAAAGAATGAGGTGGAGAGAGAGAGGTGGGAGGTGGAGCAAGAGCGAGGTGGAGAGAGAGAGAGGGCTGAATGGGGGGGAGAGAGAGTACAGCTCAATCTACTAATAAAAGCAGATGAAAGTGAGGTTAAACACAATATGCTAATTGAAATGTGTTGGCTGATTAAGGGCGATTGAGAGGAGAGTGGGCGTGCTGTGAGTTCTGGGCGCCGGTGATTAGTGAGGCATTAGTGTCTGCATGCTTTTCCTCAGGATGTGTTGGAGAGCAGAGCCGCGTGTGTGTGCGTGGTGTGTGTGTGTGTGTGTGTGTGTGTGTGTGTGTGTGTGTGTGTGTGTGTGTGTGTGTGTGTGTGTGTGTGTGTGTGTGTGTGTGTGTGTGTGTGTGTGCGTGTGTGTGTGTGTGTGTGTGTGTGCGTGGTGTGTGTGTGTGTGTGTGTGTGTGTGTGTGTGTGTGTGTGTGTGTGTGTGTGTGTGTGTGTGTGTGAGAGAGTGAGTGTAATGTAAGTGTAATGTTTACTCTTCGTTTTTATTGTTTATTTCACTTTTGTACATTATCTACATTATCTACTTCACTTGCTATGGCAATGTTAACATATGTTTCCCATGCCAATAAAGCCCCTTGAATTTGGAGAGAGAGAGAGCGAGAGAGAGAGAGCGAGAGAGAGAGAGAGAGAGAGAGAGAGAGAGAGAGAGAGAGAGAGAGAGAGAGAGCGAGAGAGAGAGGGTGGGGGGGTAATGTGTGTGCATGTGAGGTGAAATAAGTAAGCTCCTCATTTCTCCCATCTCAGCCTGTCCTGAAGTGTGTAAGCCCAGACACACTGAGAGCAGCACATGCATCCACACGCACAAAATGGTGCTTGCATATTCTGACCAAATACCAGTAGTAGTAGCAGTTGTACCGCACAAATATTTGTATCAGCTACCATGAGTATTTTTAGAAGAGAAAGATATAGCTGGGTATCGACAACCACAATCTGTATCTCTTTACCTTGTTTATTGCTGTAGGTTGAGTTGCTAAGGCAGTCTTTGCCTGCTTAGAATTCCCTTTTCTGTCTTTTCTCTCTCCCTCACTTCTCTCCTCTCTTTGTGTGTTGGGGTCTCTCAGGAGGACCACACTGGCATTTTCTTTTTTGCAGGCTTTATTGTTTTCCACTGTGCAGCTGCAAACCATGGAGGAGCCCCCTGCAGGTGTGAGTGGTAAGGCTGCCCCCCCCCTTCCCTCTGCCTCCCTTCTCTGTCCCTCCCCCCTGACTCTCCCACCCCTGTCAGCAGGGGAGGCCGACGTGCAGGGCCAGTTGCACCACTGAGCCCTGCCAAACCAGGGCTAAAATTACGCTCTGAATGCATAGAGCACTGTGATTAACCACACAGGTGGGATCCCCAGCCTAGGGCCCTGGGGGGTGGCCCCACTGTGGTGCACAGCATCCCCCCCAACCTCACACCCCGCTACGGCACGGCTAGCCTATAAATAGGGAAGATGCAGAACCACGGAACTGTATCCAGTTTCTTAGAACAGTCTTTCCATCCCTATTCCCTTGTCGCTATGAGGAAAACAAGATGGCGTCGACACTGCTGAGAGCTTTTGTCTCAAATGTGAAGGCTTTACCACATCATACACATAAGTGTAAGACTTATGTCGTAACAAAAATAATATGAAAAAGGCATTTTACAATTTATCTCAATAGTAATTTTGTCAAGACTAATTAATAGTTAGTCTTCATGCCCACAATACCACTCAGCTGAGACACTGAAAAGCAGCCACTGCTAATGACTACACACACTTTTTCAAATATTAGATTAAATTGTTCCCTACTCACCTCAGCCTTCCTAATGTATTGTCTCCTTGGTATCCAACCTGGACTCAGGGTTATACGTAACATAGTAAATTAAAATACGTAACGCTCAAATTAGTATGATATGTTACTTTTGGTATGGTATGTATTAATTTGTGGATGTCCATCATCCATTTCGTATGATATATTACAAATTACAATTCGTATGATATGTTATGAGTTACAATTCATACGATATGTTACGAATTGCAATTTGTTGTGGCTAATGTTAGCTAGGTTGCTAAGTGACTAACGCTAATGTTAGCTAGGTGGCTAACATTAGCTAGGCTAGAGGTTAGGGTTTAAGGGTTAGGGTTAAGGTTAGGTTAAAGGGTTAACATTAAGGGAAGGGTTAGCTAACATGCTAAGTAGTTGCAAATTAGCTAAAAAGCAGTAAGTAGTTGCAAAATTTCTAATGAGCAAAAATGAGATTCGAACACACAACTTTTGGGTTGCTAGACGTTTGTGTTACACCCCCCCCCCCTGTTTTTGACTTAAGTAACCTTTTGTCTTATGTGGCCAAATCAAACATAACATTTCCTACTTATTTCATAGTTCCGTATTTTTGTTTACTATGTTACATCTAGTTTATGAGACCAGCCTGTGATATCCCTCCATCTGGGTAAAGTAAATGAAAATGATCTGGCCCTCTGACACTCTTTCTCCCTGGGAAATGAGAGGCTCTGGTCCACCAGTCCTATTGTTCAGCATGTGGCCCTGGAAGGGGTGGACTATTATTATTGTGATTATTTCCATCTTTGCGCAGGCACGCAGACATGGGGATCAGTCACAGCCCACACGGCAGGCACGGCGCAGGGCTTTACAACACAATAGCAGAACACTGGGGTGTCTCTACAGGCAGGTTATCACCCCGGGCCAAAATGTCTTCTCTCTCTCCTCTTCTCTGTGTGAGAAATGGTATTTTGTGTGGCTGGCTGTTTAACTATGGGAGTGTGTAGACAATTATCGTGGGTGGAGAGTGTACACAAATGTAGTGGTTAGTGGGTGTTAGCATGGACATGTCTATACTTATCGAAAAAGTATAAACAGATATTGTAAAATTAATTACTTCCTTTCAAGGAACTCATCAAGTTATTTAGTCCTATTATGAAACATAGTATTAAAAATAAAAATGATACCTTACATTAATGACGTTTTTAAGAACAGACAGCACTTTCCCTCTCTTTCAGTCAGTTTCCATCTGTTCATCCCATTACATCTGATGTCGTCTGACAGGGGTTTAAGAGGCCATGGGTACACTACACTCTACTTTGCCCAGTGTGCAGTTAGAGCAGCTTTGGAGGACTCAATCACATTACTGGATTAGATTATACAGTTGGAAGTCTCTCTGCCTCCCTTCAAATCACCTGTCCTCCAGGACAGAGTAAAACACTGGCACTGCCCTGAGGATGCTGCTGTATAATCACATTCCAGTCTAACCTCACAGTGGAGAGACGCTTGACAGGTCAATGACTTGGATACTGAGTGACAGGCTGACAGACCAATCTGATAGGGAAGATCTTTAACAGGGGGAGTGAGGCTGTAACGCAAGTAAACAGGTTTATCTATCTATCTGTGTGTGTGTGTGTGTATACTGTATGTATGCGTGTGCCGTGTGTATCATGATAATTCTGCTAGCGTAATCACACGTGACACTGTGTGACACTGTCTGAGCAGTGTTGTTAAGCAGTTTCCTCTCCACCCAGGCACACAGCAGTGGTATGTCTACATTAAATAATCAGAGCAGTTCAATCAACAGGCAGCAGGAGAAATAAACCCACATTCCTCCAGGCTCACTGCCTCCTGGAGAACACCGCTCGCATGGCGTTTGCCTGGCGCACCACTCGGATTAATTAACACCCGCTTTTGTACACCCCCTCTCTCCAGCTTGATTAAGCTCTCTTCCAGCAGAACGTGCCTGCTCCTCCACTTCTCTCAGTCTCATCGATTATCATCCGCACTCGAGCTTGTCTAGCAACACAAAAATAAAACCACAGCTAGTGAGGATGCATGAATAACAAGCCATCTGAGGAAATCATCAACTTCAGCTAAATACACATCAGTTTATCTAGACACACCTGTTCCCCTTCATCCTTCCCTAGCTGTGTCCCACTCTCACCACAGACTGTATTTACGGAGATCGTGCACATCTTCAAAGCTAAGCAAGTGTGTGTGCGTGTGTGTGTGCGTGTTTGTGTGTCTGCCCATCCACACGCTCTGTGGGGTGGACGTGTATGAGGAAAGAGGAAAAGTGACAATTGGGAAGTCAAACATAGATCCTACACACACGTGTAGGGTGGGGTGGGCTCACACAGGAAGGGGCTGGGAGCAGCCAGCATTCAGCAGATGTTGGAGTGTTCAGGATGTAAACTGAATGATATGCAGTGTCACCTCCTTGTTAATGATCATTCCTACACAAAGCTGTGAGGGGGAGAGCAGTGGTATGATCATACCTTCACAAACATCACTGTGGATAACAGGGCAGGGTGGGTGGGTATGTGGGGTGTCTCTGCACATCCTCACTGTGCAAATGTGAAGAGTGCAGGGAACATACAATGGGGAGGGGAAGTGTGTGTGTGTGTGTGTGTGTGTGTGTGTGTGTGTGTGTGTGTGTGTGTGTGTGTGTGTGTGTGTGTGTGTGTGTGTGTGTGTGTGTGTGTGTGTGTGTGTGTGTGTGTGTGTGTGTGTGTGTGCAAGTTAGTTTATTTCAGGTTTCTCAGTTACATCAAGGGAGGGGCTGAGATAGCATAAATGACAAAAGACACCCACCAAAGTGCACCCACAACACACACACCTCTACCACACACAGACCTGGGATGGCAGACGAACATCAATAACATTTATGGAAATGGAAGGTGAGTGTCAGAACACCTGCAAAGTAGCGGAGAGGAAGAAATGAAGTGGACATGATTACCAGAGCTGACAAATGGTTAGACAGAAGGGCAGGCCACCTCGCTGGTGCTGTATCATTAGTGATGTGAGGCCAGAAAACACACTGACTGGAGTCATCTTGTTTTAGATCCCACTCTCCTAAACAGCCTCTCTGCCACAATGGGGATGAAGACAGTATCCATCACCTTACAAACGGTGAACAATGGATTAGAATGAAGAATGTGTTGACTGTTGCTACTCTTCTAGTGAACAAACTGATTTCAAATATAAAAAAAGTGCAAAAGGCAAAATCCACAACATGTTTTAGGAGGTTAGAAATGTGTTGATGGTCCAATGTGGCTGTTTTCACCTCAATATCAAATCATTTCTGGGTAAAAATTAAGTACCTTACTGTGATTGTTTTCAATTAAAATTGTTTAAAAAAATAGCTTCTAAGCAAAATTCTTGCTTGAGAAATTGCTCTTTGCTAAGACTGTCTGGTTGCTGTCTAAGTGGGGAGGGGAAAAATGAAAGCTTGTTGGCAGAGAGATTAGGAACTCTTATTGGTCTATTGTCTAATTGTCTAATTGTCTATTAACTAATGTCTCAAGGCAGACCAAAACTCCATCCCACCAGAACAGGCTGACATTTCAGGCAGTCTTTTCAAACAGCTCTTACACTAAAGGGGCATTATCATCATTTTCACAATGTTGCAGTATTACACAGCAAAATCACACTTTTTACTTCACTGGGGCTTTAAACGCGTGAGAACTAATACTTGTTCATTCTGAAGGGTTTCTATAAGGAGAAATGTGGAGAGTAAATATCAAAGCTCAGTGATAACCTCAGCAGTCATATATCAAACCTGACAGATAGTGTAGCTTTTAAATGATTGTTTCGCAATCTGCCCAAGAAAGAGAGTAGCGACAGGGAGAGCAGAAAACTCTCCTCCTCTGTGATCTCTTCAATTTTCTCACCAAAGACGCCTCACCAGATAAAGGTTAAGACTCTGCTCTTTTTTCACTGCTGAAAAGACGTCATCCATCTTTGAAGATGGGTTAGAAAGAAATAATAAAATAATAACAGTACTTAAAATAATCTTCCAAAATTCCATAATTAATCTCCTCCAGCTTTTCTAACAATTATGATGTTAATTAACCCAAAATTCCCTCCATGGCGGCTGAGAGAGAGAGCCAAGCATTTAAAAGCACTCCCCCTGCCCCTCTTCCAGCCGCCCCATCACCCCATCACAGAACAGTCTTTTAGGGGGAGAGAACTCTGAAAGGAGAGGATTTTCAGGGTGGAGGAGATGGAGATGAGAGAGAGCATGGGAACATGGATGGGTCTTCAACCCTCATCAGAGAGCGGAGAGAAAATGAACACAGGGTGAGGCTGGGGAAGGAGGAACGGAGGAAATTAAGTCAACAGTGGAAGTGAGAGAAAAAGAAAGAAAGAAAACTGGGCTGGTGAATGAATCCAATGGAGAATGTCTGTTCCCAGCCAGACTCTGGGCTGGTGCAGGCAGTAGGCCTGTATACTATAGCTGTGGTTCTGTTCTGTACCAGCCCTCTCTCTCAAGACACAACTACTGCAGGACTCGGGAGGACCCACGCACTGAAAATACATCAACCGGCACAACTCTAGTATCAGCTGTCAGGCCTGGAGAAGGATAGGGAGTCGCTGCGGCTCCCAGCGTTCTGCCGTTTGTTCTCCCAAATTACTCACAGGCCAAGCTCGTTAATCTACACTATAGTACGCTGCTGCAGCAATTATTACTTTGCAGAAAAACAACACAGAGGAAGCCCGTAAAAACTACAGAGGAACTTTTCAGTTAAACGCACATCCCAGCAAACCGGGAACATTCTCAGAACATTAGCTAAGATTCCCATTAAATTTGAGTTAATGTTTTATCTAACATTAGGATGATAACATCCTTAGAATGTTTTGATAACATTTTTTATACATTGTTTCATGAAATATCCTTAGAATGTTCTCCTAACATTCATTGTGAACAACATCTGTAACCACCACCACAGAATATTCCACAAAAGTTCTCATTAGGTTTCCAGGTAATGTAATAATCAGTAATGTTACCAGTAATGTTCTCCCAGCAAACCAAAATTGGTTCTGTGAAAGTTCCCAGAACATTCGTTAAGTTGCGGCAAACGTTCTCATAACACAAAAACTGTCCAGTCATGCTGATGATGTTACAATGTTACAATGTTTGTATAAAATGTTCCCCTCATGTTACAAGAATGTTCCCAGACACATTTCGTCTGTTCTTTAAAAAGTTTCCCAGAATGTTTCATTAGGTTGTGGGAACAGTGTGGGGACATAACAAAAGATATGTTCCCAAAACACAAAGAACTGTCCATTTGTGAGGATGATTCTTCAATGTTTCTTTTGGGGTGCAAAAAAACATTCACCTGATGTTACAAGAACATTCCCAGTACATATTTGGTCTGTTCTTTAAAGTCTCCCAGAATGTTTCTTGGGGGAACATTGTGGGCCTATGACAAGAGATTCCCAAAAAACAAAGAATTGTCCAGTTGTGCTGACATTCAGTTAATGCTTGTGCAAAAACATTCCTTTGATGTTGCAAGAATGTTGACAGAACCCCCTTTCTGAGTTCTTTAAAGGTTCCCAGAACATTTCATTCGGTTGTGGGAACAGTGTGGATACATTACAAGATACAAGAGATAGGTTTCCTATCTTTAAGAGATAGTTTTCCTAATGTTTAAGTTAGGTTGCACAGGACATGCCCTTAATGATATTCACGAAGGTTGCACAAAACATTCCCACAATGTTGCATAATGTTAAATAACTTCCAAATAAGTCCGTTTTTCATGACATTCATAGCATATTGGTTTTCTTGGTTTTAGATTGAACATAAAATAAAATACAGTGTAATATGGGGACATTTGAATAATTCAGAAAATGTTTTATGTCCTGTTTGACCATATTAGACTGAAGAAAATACCTCTGTACTACAGCTATCCCTTGGTGACACAGTGGGTTAATGATCTAACTGCAAAACTGAAGAGTGCAGGTTCAATCCCACATACTCTTGGTAAAATGAAAAATAAAAGAATTTGAGGCTCACATATAATCTACTAAGAGAGCATGTCCAGATGTATGATTCCAGTCAGAAATGCAGAATTTAGACCAACTGTAAAAAATACAATGGTGTAAAAATGGACTGTTCCACTTTTAAAAACGCAGACGATATAATTCCTACTTTGAGACCCTTGATATGGTCCCCCCTCTTATTTCTCATGATCTGAGAAGATCCTGTATCAGCACTCATAGTCTTGGATACCTAAGTATGCAGCATATAAAGAGGATGGGGAAGTGATAGTGAATAACCCAGTTCCTGTATTTCCCTGTGTTAGTTATGTATAAGAAGGCTAGAAAGGATAAGGAAAGGGCTGACCTCGTCAGTCTTCCGCATTTAACGCAATCCAGCGTGGAATTAATGATTTACATTTTTTATTTAACCTTTATTTAACCGATTGAACATACCAACATTGCTATATACTAAAACAAGAACATGTATGAGAGCTGGAGGCACAGAGGATAAAAGACCTGGCTTGTGAACCAAACATTGCAGGTTCAAACTCCACATGTGCAGACTGTCAACATATGAAGTGTACAAAATATGGATGCTTGTGTATGATTAAATGCTGTTTGAATGTCCTATGAATTAAATTAAAATGCCACGTGTCTCTATACTGTACCATCTTCGAATGCAAAGTGCTATTAAATCTGGTGAGAAACATAATGGGGATGTATTCCATCTGCATTATCATGTTTTAAGGAGCTATACATTCTAATGTTGAGAATGTTGTGGTAAATCTTAAGTATAACATTGTCTAAATGTTCTTGAAATGGTCTGAGGACCTCCAAGACAAGGTAAAATGTGCATTGCGCGAACATAATTGGAATAATATGTTAAACCTAAAACAAATATGCTCTGAACGTCATACAAACAGACTTATCTGGAAATTGTGGAATATTGTGGGAATGTTCTGTGCAACCTATGTAAATATCAAAACTCCAATAACTTAATTAAATTCTTACAACATTATAGGAATTTCCTGTGGAACCTAACAAAAACATTATCTGAATGTCAGCACAACAGGGCAGTTTTAATGTTCTGGGAATATGTCTATTATCATAGAACATTTTCCACAACCTAATACATTTTCTTACAGGAACAATTAGGGTGAGCACCTTGGGGATTTGAACCAGCAACCTTTTAATTACTGGCCGAATGCTTTTAACCGCTAGGCTACCTGCCACCCAATCAGACCTGCAACTGCGGCCTCAGCTGTGCAGTCAAGTGTTAAACAATGGAACAGCTGTCGAGAGCGGTGGCAGCTTCAGAAATAGAGCTGTTCATTTCACCGGACTGTCTCACACCTGTGTGCTGTGCAGGCCGGGGAGAGAGAGGGCGAGGGCTAGGCCAAAGAGAAGGCTGTGCAGAGAGGAAACCCAAAGAAGAGACGGGCACAAAGATAAACACACACACACAGGAAATGGTGAGGCTGACTCACCGATCATGTGATTGGCGACGTGGATCTGGATCTCTCGCTCTGTCTCGAAGGTCATTTGGCATTTGATGCACTGGTACGTCTTCTTCTGCAATGCAACAGACAGGTAGACAAGAATTTTAGAGAGGTTATGAAATTACTTTTTCATTCACAGCCAGAGCGTGCACCCACACACACGCTCTCCTGACACAAAAATAATGTACAGGTGGGGAGGGGGGGGGGGGGGGGGTTCTGAGGTTTCTCCTTGCTGTTGCATTGAGCTGAAACAAAGGCACAGGTAAAGATTGAGCATCCCTGGGACCTCACTGTCAATATCTAGTAGAGCGAACAGGCCGTACAATGCCTCAGCTGGGCTGAGCTGCAGGAACCACTAGGGCCCACTGAAACGCAGCCATGAATTCACACATCTAACTGAGCACGACTTTCTACTGACACGCTACACACTGGGAACAGACACACTGCTAGTGGGACCAACATTTCAGATCACTCTAAAAGCATTAGGAATGACTGAATAATATGAATTCGCTTTGAAGTTTTAATCAATTCACTAGATGTTTCTAAATGCAGGGCCATTTAACTTTTTGTTGAATTGGTAATGTGTTCTATTTCTTTTATACCACAGAGGACAGTGTTGCGTATTCACTATGTGATTGATTTATCAATTGCTAAATTAAACCTCAGTTACCTTATTGTATGTAGATCTTAATATAAATCAGTATGCTGAGCCACAGTGGAGAATATGGTGAGAGTGTTCTTACTTTAGGGACAGGCGAGGCATCCGTCACCTTTTTGGCCCCACTGGTCTCCGGGCTCATCTCGGGGTGGTCCACCTGAACGTGGCTCTCCAGGTCCTCCAGGGTCTCAAACTTCACAGCACACTCGGGGCATCGCAGCACCGGCGCAACCTTCTCTCCCCCGGCCTCCTGGGGCGTGGTGCCCCCGCTGGGAGACTGGCCGTTGGTAGCCCGGCTCATACAGCTAGCACACAGCCCATAGGGCAGCCCGTTCACATCCAGCTTCACCAGCTCCTGCTTGTTCTTGAACTCCTTGAGGCACAGGGCACACTTGTAGTGCTTGTGTTGGTGCAGCTGGCCGTTGGGGGAGGAGGAGGTCGATCCACCCCCGCCCCCACTGCCCCCACCGGACGAGAGCTTCTGCATGTGGAAGGTGCCGTGGATCTTGAGCTCCAGGGTGGAGGTGACGGTCTGCATGCATACCACACAGCGGAAGCCCGTCAGAGAGTTCCTCAAGTCTGGGTGCATCTGGCAGTGCTCTATGAAGTCCTCCTCGCTCTGCAGGGGCATCTTACAGATGCGGCAGGTGCCCGTGTCCAGGCTTTTGCTGTGGGTGACCTTGTGTTCGGTGAGCGTGAGCAGGGAGGGGAAGCGCTCTCCACAGATGGGGCACATGTAGTGCTTGGCTGGGCCACGATGGGTCTGGGCGTGCTCCCTCAGGCCATTCTCTGAAAAAAAGGTCCGTGAGCACACGTTGCACTTGTGATTGCCCTTGATGAAGTCGGCCTTCTTCTTGCGGGTGCCGGCGTCGTCGTCCCCGGGCTGGATGTTGTGGTCCCTCAGCCGGTGGTTCTGCAGAAGACTCTCCATGGTGTAGGCCGCCCCGCAGATGTCACAGGCGTACATGGGCTCTGAGTTGTCCAGCTCCTCCTCTCCTCCGCTGGCCTCATGGCTGTTGGCTACGTCCTGGCTGGCATTCTTCAGAAGCATGCTCTGCAGGTCAGCCTGCTCCGTGGTCACTGTCGATCTTTCGCCTCCTCCCCCACGCTTGGAGCTCTGGGTCACCCCGTTGGGTGTACCATTCTGGCTGCCCACATTCCCAGTGCCATTGCCCCCGTCGAAGACACAGTGCTTCTCCCTCAGATGCCTCTCCAGCAGCACAATAGCGTGAAAGGCCTTGCCACAGAAGCGGCAGTTGAACTTCTTACTGTGGGTGGTGATGTGGCACTGCAGTTCCACCTCGGTGCCAAACGTCTCCCCACAGAATATGCACTTACGGGCCTTGCCGGCGACCGCAGGGCCAGTGGGGTGTCCCAGGTGGCTGTGCTTGACATGCAGCTGGAGGTCACTCTCCTTCCGGAAGTCCCAGGCGCAGGCCGTGCAGCGGAACATCTTCTTCTCATTGCTGTGCTTGACAGCCAGGTGGACCTGGATGGACACCTTGGAGTCAAACACCTCCTGGCACAGCGTGCAGTGGTACAGCACAAAGGTGTGCATGTCCAGCAGGTGCTTCTGCAGGTCGTCTACAGAGGAGAACTGCTTATCACAACTCTCACACACGTACTGTGTGGACGTGGTGGTGTAGTGGACTGTCAGGTGCTGCAGCAGAGACTCCTGGGAGTCGAAGTCCTCTTTGTTGCACTGCGGGCAGGACTGCCTCCTCAGCAGCATCTCCAGGTGAGACTTGAGATGGGCCTGGAAGCTCTCGAAGCTGCTGAAGTGTAGGTCACACTGGTTGCAGGGGTAGTCTCCATTGGACCCTGCCAGGGTAGAGTCCCCAGCCAGCCTATGGCGTTTAGGGGAGGAGATTTCAACATCAGACGAAGCTGGGCTAAGGTCAGCCACCTTGGCTTGCCGCTTGTTATTGGCCAGTGGGATGTTCTTGTGGTTCTCCTTGATGTGCTTGGTGAGCTTGAGCAGGGAGCCAAAGATGGGTGAGTTGGTGCAGTATGGACAGGAGTAGACCTCCATGAAGGACTGGGAGGGCTGCAGAACGGGGGACTCCATCTTGGGAACCCCTCCTCCGCTGCAGTGGGTCTGCTGGATGTGCTCTGTGAGAGAGGACTCTGTGAGGAAACCCATGGAGCACTGGTTGCAGAAGAAGGCGTGGTTGCCCTCCAGGGTGGTGGAGCCTGCAACCATTCCTCCAGGCAGGCAGTGGGACATGCGGATGTGCTCTTGCAGGGTGTTGATGTCTGCAAACATGTCTGGGCAGTAGTTGCAGTGGAAGGCCGACACGTTGGTGAACTGGAGCAGGGGGAATGCCGCTGAGGCGCCCCCGCTGCTTCGGTGGGCTTTGCGGACGTGCTCGTTGAGGTTGTAGAGCGTGGGCAGGGTGTCCAGACACAGTTGGCAGGTGTGGTTCTGCTGGGGCTTGTCTGCATGGATGGTCTTCAGATGGATCTCCAGCACGGCCAGGCTGTTGAAGTCTCTCTTGGAGCAGTAGGGGCAGCTGTAGGTCACCTTGGCCATCCAGTGACCCCCATCATCATGGTCAGAGTTGGGGGCCAGCTTGCGGCGGCTCTGGGTGGGCTTCAGGGTGGAGTCTGGGGTGGAACCCCTCTCCAGAGAGGCACTGGAGTCTGGGGTGGCGCTGCTCATGGATGCCACGCTGCCCAGCACTGGGTCAGGGCTGGCACTGTGGTTACTGGAGTCGGGCTGCCGGTGGCTGTCCAGGTGGCAATAGACGTCCTCCACAGAGGGGAACTGCTCCAAGCACACAGGGCACTTGTGTTTACGGTTGGCGTGGGACCTTTCGATGTGGGAGAGCAGCGGGCCCTCGTCGCTGAAGATCTCAGGGCAGTGGATGCACTGCAGGTCAACGCGATCAGAGAGCTGGGGGTGGCGGGTCACTACGTGCTTCTCCAGCTCGTCTGTCTGGCTGAAGGTCTCCTCACAGTAGTCACACATGTATGGGTCCTGGTCCATCTCCCCTCCACTGCCTGCATTGCTGCCACGCTTCCCCCCTTCCTTTTCAGCACGCAGGGCCAGGTGCTCCTTGTTCTTCCTGTGAGCCTGCATGTGACTCTGCAGAGAGGATGTGGAGGAGAAGCCTCTCTTGCACACGCTGCACTTAAAGGGCTTGCTGGAGCTGTGGGTCTTCAGGTGGATCTTGAGATGGTCGCTGCGGGAGAAAGCCGCCTCACATTCCTGGCAGCTGTACTTCTTGTCTCCGGTGTGGAGCTTGACGTGGCGGTCGCGGCTGCGCTTGTGCTTGAACAGGCGGCTGCAGAAGGTGCACTTGAAGGGCAGCTTGTCGCTGTGGATCTGCTCGTGGCGCTTCAGGTAGCTGAGGCGGCTGAAAGACTTGTCGCAGAACTGGCAGGGGTAGGGCAGCCCCGCGCCCCCTTCCTCCTCCCCTGTGCCCATGCCCAGATCACAGCAGCCATCCCCCAGCATCTGTGACGGCGATGCCACGTCTTTGCTGGAGGGAGAGGACGCTACCCAGGAGAGCCCAGGGTCATCATCACCATCTGCAATGCAAAACACAGACAGAATTAAAATGTTAGAGAGGAGAAGAAAAAAAATCTAAATAGAAGCTAAGAATTAAAGACACGTATTCCCACAGGATTGAATAAATAAGGACAAAGTGTATTTTTTCTCTCTTTATAATCCCTTAGAAAACATCCCTCACTCCCCTCTAGAATTACATCTGCCTCATCATATTTTCATTATAGGGACCAGATTGAAATTCCAAAAACCTATTAGAAGACACTCAAAAAATGAGGATATTCTTATATGACAAAGTGAATGAAATAAAACATGGGATTATGCATGCTTTTCTCCAGTTTAGTTCAGACAAAAGTCTATTAATGCATACATGATATAAATACACACAAAGCAGATCATATATTCATTCTGCCCTGCTTTGTGCATTCTGAGGGGGCCTGACAGCCCACACGTCATCTATTTAGCATCTACACTAGAGTAGAGAAGAAGAGAGGAGAGGAGAGGAGGGGATGGGAGAGGAGAAATCCTCATGACTTATTGAGCAGGAATGCTGCGAGCCTGGATCCCACGGTGGCTCAGACAAACCCAGAATTCTCCAGCTCAGCCTGTTTGTTTGCTTTATTTGACTGCGTTTTACACTTTGCTCTAAATGGATGAATAGAGAAGCCTCTGGTATTCCTCATCACACATAACCAAATGTTTACAATAAGTACACATCCTCCCCCTTTCCCCTATCCACACATACTACATCTTATAAAACCCTCCTTTGTAAACGAATATATAGCTGGATGGCAGGTGACTCAATCTAATTTGTATTTTGGCATGACCACTCTCAAATAAATGACTGACTTCTCAATGTTATTATGTAACAAAACAAAAGTCATAATATTGGGGCAAGGAATATATAAATATTAACAACAAAAACCAATTCTGAGAGAGAATAGCCTAACCTTGAAAGCACTTGGTACAGACTTCTCCCTGTAAGCAACTGTGAGTATGTCCCCCTCCCACCACCCCTCCTACAGTATGTGTTATACAAAGGTGTGCACAGCATATTTGGTGGAAAATAAATTCACGTGATGAATCGATGCACTTGAAAATGTAGGTGGTGTGCGGAGCAAATAAAACTCCACAGGGGTTTGTGGGTAAGATTTTTATAAAAACATGAATTATGAATTTAGCTTGGAGCAAGGAAAGAATCCTCCACTGTAAAAGACTATAAAATAGAGATATCACATAGACCATCAAGGCAACAGGAGAGATGCCATCCAGCAGCCAATATCAGGAGAGAGGAATATTACAGGATTAGAAAATGACAAATTAAGAAATGAGCATGATCAAGAAGAAAGAGAACGGACAGAGATAGTGAATACATGTATTTTAAGAGGATTTGTTCAGGAGACACTAACAATGACTGAAATGGTTTTATTTCTTTTCTACACCCCATATCAGGAGCACTGCTTTGTTGAGAACCTACATCTAAACACAAATGTTATTTTTGAGCCCAGAAGTGTAGTAACTGGAATTGCTTGAATAGAGATCCAAGTACCGCCGCCTGCATTGTGTGTGTGATGTATGTATGTGTGTGTGTCGGAGTGAGGGAAGGGGAACAACTCTTTTTCTCAGATTACAGTTAAGGCCTGTACACCGCTGTCTCCACAGCTGGTGTGTCTGGACAAGCCCCTCCCTACTGTAGCCATTCCCCCCAGTCCTTCTCTAATGTCTTTGTGTCCGTGTCAGAATAAGAGTCATCCTGTCACAAGTTAAACCCTGGCAACACAGGAGAGAGAGAAGCCCTCGGCAGCCCCAAGAAAGTGAGGGGAAGAAAAGCCCAAAGGGCCTTAACTGAGGTGAATTCTTTGGCTACACAATGAAAGTGTGGCCCCTGACAGGTTGGTCTCTGATGTGAGCCGAGCGGAGGTGAGAGAGCAGAGGGGAGAGCTGCTCACGACTGACAGGTACGCTGTCCTGCTGAGCCCCAGCCATGTACTGCCCCACAGCACACCACATACAAAGGAACACTTGCTTGAGCATGAAGAAGAAGTAGAAGGGGAAAAAGATAACTAAGAAGTAGGGGAGGAGGAGGAAGAAAGAACGGTGAGGGAATGAGAAAAAAAATCCTGGCACATTTGGTCATTCAGGCAAATTATAAATCTATTAATGCTAATGCAATCCCTCTGACTGAGACAGAATGTGAGAAATCACTTTTGAGAAAGAAGGAGATTATAGTCATTAAATAGCCTTAATCCTCAGAAGTGTGGCTGTCGGAAAATGGAAGATCACATGGCTTTTAGAGGGCTTTTGTCATCCGTCCACCGGGGGACTTGGCAAGAGCACTAAACAGGGTAAGAAACGTCTATGAAAAGTTAAATTAGAAAAGAAAGCGAAAAGAAAGAGGGGGAGAGGCGAGGGGGAAGCCGAGAGAAAAGCGAGAAAAGACTGGAATGGGCACGCAAACACACGCTGCTGCCATGTCTCCTCGCTCCAGCATTCCCGAGGCAGCCCTGACAGTTTCTCCATCTTTATCTCACTCGCCATGTCCATTCCCCACTCCGTCCACCACGTCTTTCATGTTGTGACTCATTACTGAATTAACAGTCTGCATTCATGGCTGCCCCTGGTGCTGGCCTTCACCTCTGCTGCCCTGGCCCATGTGGAAGGGCCTGGCAGAGAGGAGGGAAGGGCCTGGCAGAGAGGAGGGAAGGGCCTGGCAGAGAGGAGGGAAGGGCCTGGCACAGAGGAGGGAAGGGCCTGGCAGATGGAGACACTCTTAGAGGAAGAGCGGCCATCCCACCTCCAACTAGGGCCCAGTAATTGGAACCGGCCGAAGAAAACACATGGCCAAAGAAGAAGGCCCAAACTCAGCTCTACCCGAGCCTGAGCAGAGTGATGGTGGATGGAGCATGGATGGCCACTTTGGTGTAAGGTTCAAGAGGAGGCCCCATGCCGCACCATCCCCCACCACCATGCTCCATCCAGGCTGGGCCGGCCCGATGACGCCTGTCCCCGTCTAATAGGCTGGCCAGCCAGCCGGCATGCAGAGGCCAGAGCGTGGAGGAAACGTGGTAATGAAGACGCGCCCAGCCTGGCGTCCCCAGTCTCTCGCCCGCTCTTCCCCTCATCAGACACGAGGACAGAGGTCGGTCTCCCCATGCCAACCCAGAGTGCCTGCTTTTGTGGTTTCTCCTCTGAAGTAGAGTAGAAACACAGCCTCAGATAGTAGCCAGGCTGTTCATTAGAGCAGGACACCTCCAGGAGGCAAGTACTGATGATGACATAAGCTCCCTCTGCTTCCACATGATGTCTACAACACTGGCAGACTGACTGACTAATTCCTTCCTTCATGTCCATCAATGGTTACAACTAGCTTTCAAGACACCAAAACAATGTGATCATTAATAATCTGTTCTATCAACTGTAATGCCACTAAACCTGTTCCATATGCATATGGAGATAATCTGCAGTGTCAACGTGCTCCCTCGGGTGGAAAACAAGAGCAAACAGCCAGCTTGACTGGGCTGACATCATCTCTCTGTTAAGACTTGATTAGAAGCAGGGGTCTGTTTCTAGGTGTTTAGAGAAAACAGCAGTCTGGAACCAATGCCTTGGAGAACTGCTGTCTCTATTACAGTGCCTTGCGAAAGTATTCGGCCCCCTTGAACTTTGCGACCTTTTGCCACATTTCAGGCCTCAAACATAAAGATATAAAACTGTCTTTTTTTGTGAAGAATCAACAACAAGTGGGACACAATCATGAAGTGGAACGACATTTATTGGATATTGCAAACTTATTTAACAAATCAAAAACTGAAAAATTGGGCGTGCAAAATTATTCAGCCCCCTTAAGTTAATACTTTGTAGTGCCACCTTTTGCTGCGATTACAGCTGTAAGTCGCTTGGGGTATGTCTCTATCAGTTTTGCACATCGAGAGACTGAAATTGTTTCCCATTCCTCCTTGCAAAACAGCTCGAGCTCAGTGAGGTTGGATGGAGAGCATTTGTGAACAGCAGTTTTCAGTTCTTTCCACAGATTCTCGATTGGATTCAGGTCTGGACTTTGACTTGGCCATTCTAACACCTGGATATGTTTATTTTTTAACCATTCCATTGTAGATTTTGCTTTATGTTTTGGATCATTGTCTTGTTGGAAGACAAATCATCCCAGTCTCAGGTCTTTTGCAGACTCCATCAGGTTTTCTTCCAGAATGGTCCTGTATTTGGCTCCATCCATCTTCCCATCAATTTTAACCATCTTCCCTGTCCCTGCTGAAGAAAAGCAGGCCCAAACCATGATGCTGCCACCACCATGTTTGACAGTGGGGATGGTATGTTCAGGGTGATGAGCTGTGTTGTTTTACGCCAAACATAACGTTTTGCATTGTTGCCAAAAAGTTCAATTTTGGTTTCATCTGACCAGAGCACCTTCTTCCACATGTTTGCTGTGTCTCCCAGGTGGCTTGTGGCAAACTTTAAACAACACTTTTTATGGATATCTTTAAGAAATGGCTTTCTTCTTGCCACTCTTCCATAAAGGCCAGATTTGTGCAATATACGACTGATTGTTGTCCTACCTACCCACCTCAGCTGTAGATCTCTGCAGTTCATCCAGAGTGATCATGGGCCTCTTGGCTGCATCTCTGATCAGTCTTCTCCTTGTATGAGCTGAAAGTTTAGAGTGATGGCCAGGTCTTGGTAGATTTGCAGTGGTCTGATACTCCTTCCATTTCAATATTATCACATTTATACGGAGACTTGATTACACACAGGTAGATTGTATTTATCATCATTAGTCATTTAGGTCAACATTGGATCATTCAGAGATCCTCACTGAACTTATGGAGAGAGTTTGCTGCACTGAAAGTAAAGGGGCTGAATAATTTTGCACGCCCAATTTTTCAGTTTTTGATTTGTTAAAAAAGTTTGAAATATCCAATAAATGTCGTTCCACTTCATGATTGTGTCCCACTTGTGTCCCACTTGTTGTTGATTCTTCACAAAAAAATACAGTTTTATATCTTTATGTTTGAAGCCTGAAATGTGGCAAAAGGTCGCAAAGTTCAAGGGGGCCGAATACTTTCGCAAGGCACTGTATATACACTTTACGTCTTGTCAACAACACACAATATGGTTTGGAGCTGACAAAAACAAAGGGGGTAACCATTATCTATGGCTAATCAATCGTAACAATTGATTAGAACAGCCTGAATTCTTCGTTGGGGCATAGACTCTACAAGGTGTCGAAAGCCTTCCACAGGGTTGCTGGCCCATGTTGACCCCAATGCTTCCCACAGTTGTGTCAAGTTGGCTGGATGTGCTTTGGGTGGTGGACCATTCTTGATACACACAGGAAACTGTTGAGCATCAAAATCCCAGCAGCGTTGCAGTTCTTGACACAAACTTGTGCGCCTCTTAACTACTACCATACCTCGTTCAAAGGCACTTGAATATTTTGTCTTGCCCATTCGCCCTCTGAATGGCACACATACACAACCCATGTCTCAAATATTAAACATCCTTCCTTAACCTGTCACGGCCCCTTCATCAGCACTGATGAAATGTGGATTAAACGAGTGACATCAATCAAGGATCATAGCTTTCACCTGGATTCACCTGGTCAGTCTTTGTCATGTGTTTTCTACACCCAGTGTATATCTCCCTATTATACATGGC
Organism: Oncorhynchus masou masou; assembly: GCF_036934945.1. Taxonomy (NCBI): domain Eukaryota; kingdom Metazoa; phylum Chordata; class Actinopteri; order Salmoniformes; family Salmonidae; genus Oncorhynchus; species Oncorhynchus masou. The sequence continues at coordinate 76,158,193 of NC_088242.1, forward strand.
AATACATTGTAGATTTATTTAACAGATTTCCAAATCCAAATCACTTGGAGCTGATTTGCTGGTTGTTTCATGTCAAAAAAAAACAAAACAAAAACAAACGCAGGCCACCCTGGTTGATAGTATATGTGTGTGTTCATTATATATGTTCACCTCGTCACATTCCCCTGCCCTCCACTCACACCCCTCCTTCTCTCTAACTAACATTTCCACCTTTCAGTCTGGCTCCCTGCCCAAACTTCCACCTTTCCCACCAAGCCCCCTGCCTGGCTTCCAACCCCATCCCCTTGGCCCCCTTCCCATGGCCCCAGGCAGCAGAGACGCACCGTAGGGGGCAGAAAAACAACTTCCACCCAGGTCTCTGACATGGCAGCGCAGCACGCAGGCTTGACAAGCCTGGAGCAACGGACAGACCGACAGGGGGAATGGAGCTTTCAAGAGGAGAACCTCTCTCCACTTTTCAGCTCCCTGTTCCCTCTGTCCTTTCTTCTCACCTCTCCTCCTCTCCACTCTTCCTCACTCTCAGTAGCAATCCATCCTTTCCTTTTACTAATTATCTCCTCTTTTTGGGTGTAAAATTCTCAACCTAAACCCTGTGTTATACTATGTTATAACTCATTCCTTACTCCTCAGTGAGCAGTCATCACACGACAATGATTTCTGAGAGGAGACTCAGGGGTTCTGGAGCCATTTTGTGTTGTTGGTGACCATCAAGATGAGTGCTGTGTTAAAATCTGTTTACTC